>NC_091823.1:29904187-29921687 GCF_038994185.2 Dermacentor albipictus | reverse complement strand
AGTTTGTGGCCCTCGGCGACCCTCAGAGCCCAGTCCACCAGCCGTATTTGGTCGGCTGGGTTGGAGCTAGACACCGCGGTCTCCCATCCCCCAACGTCGGTGAGTTGCCACTCAGAGGGTGGCTGGAGCTCAGGGCATAAGAACATTGTATGATGGAAGTTGGCTCTAAAAGCGCCGCAGAGCGTACATTCCTGTCGATATAGGCCTGGATGAACCAGGGCGAGAAAAGCTGGAGGAAGAAAAGTTTGTGCCTGAAGCTGGCGCCAGGTACTTTGTTGGAATTTTGTTAAGGATATATCTGGGGGAGGATATCGTCAGTTCTCCTTGCGCCCGGTCGCGAAATACGCAGTTGCTGCCGGAGCCCAACCTGCCCCTCCCCGTCCTTCTTTCTCTCTCATCACCCCACGGCCTTTCGCGTGACGAAAGAAGGCGGTTTTGCTCTTTCCGCCTTGCTCCCTCGCGCGCGCTAGATTGAGCCACGATCATCGGCTCGCCTCGCGTGTTTTCACTCGCACATGCAGCATAAGGCGTGCGGCTGCGGCGTTATCACCCTTGGACTTTATACGAATCATCACGGCGACGGCGACGGCGAAAGTGCGCCTGGAGTGTCCATGTAATTGCTATCTCAATAAAAATAAATTGCGGAGTTTTACGTGCCACAACCACGATCTAATTATCAAGCAAACCGTAGTAGAGGGCTCGAGATTAATTCTGACCAGTTGGTTTTCTTTAGTGTGCTCCTAACTTCAAGTAAGCAAGCTTTCTTCCATATCACTCCATCAAAATGTGGCTGCATGCCGCTGCGAGATTCGAACCCGCGACATAGAGGTCAGCAGCGCAAAGTCACAACCACTGATAATACCGCGGTGGGTGGAAACGAAGAGAAAGAGGACGGATGTTCAGTCTTGTTCAGCGAACTATAAAAAGAGAAACAACAACTTTGGACAACCAAGATGGCAGCTAACAATAATAAAAGTAGATCAGAAATTTTTGATCCTTTTTTTTCACGAGAAAGCGGCACGAAATCTAAAATCAGCTTGCGTTTGATCGCGCACTCACTCGACGAACGACCACAGTCCGCATCTCTATTTTACGTATTCAAATCAAAGCTGGGAGGAATCCAATTTTCCTTTTCTTTTTCTTTTATTACGGCTTCCGTGTAGAGCAGGCCATCCGTCCACGATACTGCCATCCTATATCCACACTGATTGTTTCACATATAGTTCGACATACACGTACACAGTTAATATTGCAGTGATAAAATATGGCTCTGTGGCTTCGAGGCGAGGACCTTTCGCGCTGTAGCAGTTGGAAATCGTGCACGATATGTATACAGAAGGATCCGGGGCTTACCTGAGCTCAAGGGCGCCTTTACGACTGACGTGTCCTTTGCAGAATTTTCCGGGTGGCAACCCGGACCTTCCGGGGTCACAGAAAGCGTTCACTTTATCCCTCAGCTTCGGTACCTCTCTCTCTCTCTCTGTCTGTCTCTCTCTCTCATATATATATATATATATATATATATATATATATATATATATATATATATATATATATATATATATATATATATATATATTCCGAAGCAATCCACTTGCCCAAGCAGGTGATCTAGACGCGGACCACAACTGCTGCAAAAGAAAAAGCCCAATGAAACCAAGAAACCGTAAGCCCATTAAGAGGGGAAAAACAACACACCCACTATGCATTTATATACAAGGTGTTTCAGCGAACACTTACAAAAAGCTTTAAGAGTTACCTGTGGCAGATATCACAATTATAGTTCATGAGCTGGTCTACTGGAAGCGGCGGACAATACTTGGACAAAAAATTGAAATGCAAAATTGGCTAATTAGCAATAATTTACTAATGAAGTTTTTAACTAATTACATTATGGCCCATATGGCAATTTACACATTCTGGCCGTGGAGTTCGCAAGGCGGATCCACTTGGAACAAACTTTAAAGATGCCACCAGTTTCGAGATATAAATTCCCGAACTTTGCGAAGAAATACATTGGAGTTCCAGTGAATTTGTCAACAAATCGTCGTTTCGTGCACTGAAGCGCACAATTAACTGGAACGCCAATGCATATCTACGCAAAGTTCACGAATTTATATCTCGAAATTGGTGTCTTGGTGAGAATTCGTTCCAAGTGGAACCGCCTTGCGAATTCCACTGCTAGAATTCGTAAATTGCACTATTGGTCATAAGAGAATTAGCTTAAAGGTTAATTAGTGGGTTCTTGTTAATTAGACAATTTCGCATTTCATTTTTTTTTTGTAAGTAGGGTCCGCCGCTTCGAGTAGACCGGCTCATAAATTAGAATTGATCTATCTGCCACAGGCGACCTTAAAATTTTTTTTTAAGTGTTTGCTGAAACATCCTGTACATTATGAATTATTTTCAGATTTATTGCACTACTATGAAAACCGAATTCAGCAGTATAGCCTGTTTTTTTTTTATATGATATAAGGAGATGTTGGCGCGCAATTTAAGGTGCCGGCTACTCCTTATCTCTTGGGTGGTTCCGTCATACATCATTCAGGGTTCACGGTTACATATCAAATAATCTTTTCACACAAGCACCAGGACTTATAACGCAACGTTTCCACAGGAAGACTATGACGTAAGGAACACATGGTGCATACAATATACGTGGCAAATGTCTCCACACTTATGTAGTCGAAAGTCTCAAAAGTGCAAACGATACTGTCGCCTAATAACACATTGTCTAGTCAGCGGGTGGTATATACATCGTGTAAATATATTAGCACATACAGTCACACGAGAACAGTCAACATAACATAATTCCCAAACAGATGGATATATATAGTGACAGTGAAATGAACAGAACAATGAAAGCACTAATAACGTCCAATGATGCCGCTGTCTTCAAGAAAAGTCTTTAGTGCTTTTAAAGCGCTTATCTGCAAGGCCGTTGTTGGCCTTTATGCTGTATAGAGATACACGCAGTACCTGTGCAGATTACTAAAATGTTTTTTATCGTATCCAAACCATTTTTAACACACACGTTTTTTCCGCAGCTCTTAAGCAAAACGATGTTTATGTTACCCTGTGTTCGCGCAGTCATTGCCGAAGCGCATTCTAGGACTCCTTAGTCCTTCCCATCGGTTGAACTGAAAGCGGTAGATGCAGCAACTGTGCTGTAGATTAGGTCTGCCGCGTATACCGTGGGAATCGATGACACGATGTATGAATGTTGACTGAATTCGGCTTCGATAATGTCTATAAACTAGGATCAGGTAGTCGTGTTGATGTTGGGCAGTGCTTCCGCAATAGCAGTCTTTAGCAAGCTTTTATCATTCTGTGGCTGTTTGTTAGTATTTCGTTCAGGAGCGGCCGCCTTACATACAGGCGTACAGGTTTGGATATTCGAAACAAGGACGCCGTATTGAGGGGTACGGGGTCGCTGAAATTCGCAACCAGACGTTCTTGGGTCACACAGCCACTATGGACGCACGCAAATCCGTAACTTAAGAGTGGAACCTAATTAAATCATGCACAGGAATCTTAATTTGCGGCTCTGCCAATTTAACTTGGTAGTCAATGGCCGTAATCGCCTTTTCAGCGTTCTTGCTCATCCTGACTTCCAGATGCTGGAGAAATTCAACCGTCTGAATGACATCTGACCGCTGGGAGCGCTTGATTATCTTCAGCACACATGATAATTGAACACAAACTCTTGTCTCTCCCAGAAAAGAAACCACTTCAAGACATTCAATAAAGTGATGATCTCGAAGCCGCTGTGGTCAGCGTACAAGGCTACGGGAATGTACTGTTTCATCTCCATTGTCATATTGAAAGCTGATGCCCCGGAATAACTGTGCTAGATATGTGACATGGGGGTTAGTATGAACGATAGAACGACAATGTTAATGTCTATGGTGATTCATAGCCGCGTCCTCAAATACAGCGGGCATCCGGTATACCACGTGCTCGTCAAGTCGGAGAGGCCTTTATGCTTAATGAGCATTCGCAAGGTTATCAAGGATGCTGAGGATACAAATTTTGCCTCGTTTTATTTACGAACACGTAGAATTCTTCCACCATTGCCGAAGTCTAGTGTTGTGCGACTACGCTTTGTATATAATAGTGCGATTGTTTGTTGATGAACGCATAAAAAAAAGAGAACTTGAACCTTAGAAAACGCTGAGTTGTACGTACGCACCGGCGTTGTGCGCAAGATTGCAGGGACGCTTTATTACGCAGCAAACGCGTATTTTTGCGAACAGCTACAGGGAAGTGTGCGTAAGTACATCTCATAACTCGGGTGCTTCTGTTCAACTTTACAATGTGTTTTTTTTTTTTTTGCGCTCAACGCGTCTGTTTTCGTCAGAATACTGAAGCTAAGCAGCATTTGCTTAGTTCTGTGCCTGAGATGGTGACCGCACGAGAACGCTGAATGCTTATGAGTCGCTTTCGGCAGCAGAGTATTTCAAATTTTCACCTTCAGCGAGACAGTTACTGCGTGCGCAAAAAAGGACCCACTTCCCCCCATTTTAGCAAGCGCCTTTCAAAAATGCTGCAGGTCCAAGTGGCACAGGTACGGGGAATTGAGGCAATTTACACGCTTTTTACTTAACTTACATTCGCGTTCAGTGCAGATTCCTCATTTATACGCATCAGTGCCAGTTCACAAGCGAAAGCTAGTAATTATTGCCGCAAAGAAGAAGTAAGAGAGAGAGAATTCAAGAATAGTAAAGGTAGGGACGTCAACCGCAACAGCATCTGGTTTAGTACCTTACATTAATGACACATTCGACTGGTCGCTTTCGGGCGCTTTAGAGTGCTATCGCGGTGCAGTTCGCATTGCACTAATCAAAATTTAGCCCAGGGAACACGTTCGACTGTTTCAATCACAACACCGCGCTCGTTCTCAGAGCGCTCGTAGGTGCTCTCACCTTCGATCTAGGAGCGGGACCGAGATGTGACGGGATCCTGACCACGTGGCCCATCCGATTGACACGTGAGACCACGTTAACGTGCGGCTGGGGCAGGCTTTCTCTGTCTCCAATCTCGATAGGGCTGAGGATCGCTGCAAACCGAGATGGAGCGGACCAGGAATCAGTCGTATGTACCTTAACCGCAATATTGTTGCGCCCACGAAAGGCGTTTTATGGAGATGTCAGGTAGAGTTATAGTCGCGACCGCCTTGATCAGCCGAGTGCCTATCAGGACTGTTGTTGTTGTTGTTAATGTTGTGTTTGTTGTCTCAAATATGATGGACATTTCAGCTAGCTAGCCGCACATCGCCTTCCTCTTCTCAATCTATCTTCAATGCCCCACATTCTCTTGACGCGTAAATCCAAAAAGCCCATAAGAGTGTCACAATAGAAATGTGCATTAAGAAGAGAAGAGCTCAGGAGTACCCACAAAAGGACAAAACAGTCACTCAGGCTGGTGCACCTTAATATAGCCCGAATAGCTCTCCATGCCAGCGGCAGATGTGAATACGCTCAACGCTTCTACCTCTAGACAACTGTAAACCGGCGGGGCTACAGGACGTGTTCTGAATGGGACCACGGCGGAAAACAAAAGGAAACAGACCCAAGCTAAATAAATTAGGGATGACCTGTTCGCAAAAGCAAATAATGAGCTGCTAAATTACCAGTGTTCTGAATAATTCACCAAAATAAAGAAAAGGTAAAGTCGAAAGGAAGATGACGAGTCGTAAAAGAAAAAAGGAGAGTAAAATGCTCATGTTCTTAAGCAAAATGGTCCTTAATGGTGCAGGTAGATGTATAACTCACACCCTTACACCTGTAAGGGTGCAAGTTATAGACAGAAAGCGCCTTTAAAGGTGTAAGGCGGTTTACAGGGAGTAATGCGTGCTTTTTCATTTCGTCCAGTGTATGTGACAGCAGACCGGCAATGACAACGACGTCCTATTCGCCTTTTGTGAGCATTACACGCGTACTGCCTTGACGGCTCGACCGTGCAGACGGTAAAAACAAGATTAGGTAGAGCGCGAGAGACGTACAGAATGTCGTGCTAACATGGGCGTAGCAGAAAGTAAGGCTGTTCTAGAATAAGATTGCTTCAGAAGCTTTCGTAGAAGAAAGACAAGATGACAGAAAAAGACTAAGACATATATAAATTATTTATCTTTAGAAACCTTAAATATAATCTCACGTAGTGAAGGCAGGGCCACACTGCCTTTATAATTTGCTTTTCTCGGTTCGTAACAGCGCTCTAATTCATGTTCTACTGTAGCTGTAAAAATGTTTAAAAAAGTACACAGATTTCAGGGGAGAAAAATCATTAGTACGCAAGAAGCGTTCCTGCACTTTCACATTTAACGAAAATTTAAAAGAAGAGCATATCTCAGACACTTAAATCAAGCGGAGAGCTGAAGCTACTCGACTAGAGACGTTACGCAGCATTTTTACAGGTGGAAAGCTACGCTTCATGCTTTTTTCGCTCGCATATGGTAGCACGCTTCCGTTTTAATGTCAAGGGTTCGTGGCTTGCGCACCGTGGGCATCGTAGCGCCTTTCCTGCGTACTGCACGCGTACCACTCCGCCAAGAAAGCTATAGCAAAACGCGGAAAAAAAAAAGCAACCCCGCCTAAACTATTTCGTCCCAACTTGTCCGAAGCGTTCCTGCGAGCCATTACAAGCTAAAAGGGCAGCGTAAGAGGATTACTCGGCCGCTGCCACAGGCCGTCGGGAAATGATTTCTCCCGGTCAGCCCCGCGCGCGGCAGCGCGATGCGACAGGAGACACGTCGGAGGCCAAGATACAAACTGAAACAATATATTAAAAAAGAATAAGAAATGGAAGAGAGATCAAATCACCACCGGCGGGACATGCAGTAAAGTAGGCAGAAAGTCGGGCGACCGGCAGCTAAGAGTGGGGAAAAGAGACGAGAAAGAAAAGAAGAACAAAAAAAAACTGCGAAATGAGAAGCGGTCAGGGACATCGTCATCCCGCGGAGAGTCGCGAACGTCTCGCCGTGAAGGATGACGCTCTTTTGATCGTTGCCAGGAGAAGAAGCGAAGGAAGCGGAGACCAGGACGGGGGAGGAAGACGGCCCGGCCGACAGCTCGCTCCAGCTGAGCTCAGCTCGGCGCGTATTGAGGCAGCAGCGGATGCTTCTGCGCCGCGCGTGATTGCGTCTGCTCGTGAAGAATGGCGATCAGGATGCCTCGCTTCTCAAGCGTGACCGCGTTACTCGTGTAGAAGAAGGTTTGCAGGACGGCGCCAGTATAGCGACTCGGACAGAAGATACACAGACGCACGGCGATGCTCGCACAAGAGAAAGACGGCGCGGGGAGGGAGGGGGGGCTACGCATCCCGCGTATATGTGCGTGGTTCTCGGGCAGGGTATCCGTTGCCCTAATTGCGTTTCTAATAAATGCCTCTTCTCCTGAGTTATTGCCGAATCATTCCTGGCTCATTACCTGACGTTTCCTGACTTATAGTCCACAGGCGCGCCTGCGCGTAGGGCACGTGTGTGGGCCAGCGGCCGCATGCGCGCGCTCTCCGTCCTGACTGATGCGGCAATCAACAAAGCTCAATGTTTTGTGAGAGATTCTCCTCCGTGATTGTTCCTCAGTGCTGTGTGGCTGGTCGATGCAAGGTTCGAGGGCCGAGTCACTTTTACGTACTCGCCGAATAAGCGCTAGTTAGCGTGCACTGACGAATGGGATTGGCGAAACGAACCAGCCGATTCGTTGTTGAGATGTTCAGGCATGCCTCAATGGGGCATGCGCGTGTCGTTAAAGCAAGCTGACTGGGAGTTCGCTCTTGGCCACTGCAGTCACAGCGTGCCAGTAGAATCTATTGCCAGACTTATAACATGCATCTAGGCTTTTAGTGGTTGTTTTTTTGTGTGTATATATATATATGGTAGCACTACGGTGCTCCTCGGATGGGCCCAATTTTTTTTTCACAGAGCGCGCAACGAAATGCAGCTGACTGAATCTAAGGAGCCGGATTACGCCATTTCATACAGCATACCACTACTAAACGTTACCGAAGCGTTTAACTGGAGACGAGAACACATAACGAACCGCGGCAGCTCGGTGAATCACTGTCCCGTTAACGACGTCATTGAGAATCGAGATTCCCAGCGTGCCATCATAAAAGTGTCGCGAAAACTGACACAATCCTAACGATATCCACGGGCTGAATAATGCGCTCCGCAGTGTCTGCGTGGCTTCGTCTGTACGGCAACGAAACAAAGCAGCCCGAATATTGCATCAAAGGAACTGGAAGCTATGCGTGGAGAATCGGCAAAAAGCTGCAGTCTAAAGATGCAAGCTTTTGCGCAAGGCCTGGCGCACTGACGGGAATCGTACATCAGGATAACAGTGCTAATGACACGGTCTCGGAGACCACTCCACAACAGCTAAAAACCCGGGTGTTTTTACTATTTCTTTCGCCCTGCGTCAGTCCAGAAGCTGCTCTGTATACACGGAAGTATACATTAACGAGTAGACTACATGTTAATATTGCCTACCAGTCATTGCCTCAATGTCTTCAATGTTAAATCTGTTGGCTCGTTAGTTTACCCAGCCAACGTCTCGCATAAAGATGATTGAGATTTCTTTTGTTAGACCAGTATATTTTTATCACTGCAGCTAATATTAAATATAGCTTTCAAAAGCACCTTTAATACGGAGCAACCACGGTTCTCTGGGACATTAGCGTACAGTTTGCGACGCACTCACACGGTAATCTTTCACCTCTTAGGGCATGCCTGAAAAAGCTTCGTGTCTCTAGATACGTGATCGTCCTGTACGTGTGTTACACATACCGTGCACCTCTATTCGTCGTAGAAGTTACGCAAGTTTTAGAACGTAGTAGAGCGCGCTTCGGTTATTTAAATTAGCGATAACGGTCGGTACTGTCATACACAACCACCCTACATACGCGCAAAGCGATTTCTCGAACAAAAGAAAAGAAACTAGCGAAGAGAAAAGGATAAGGATCGTAGACATCAATGCGCTCCACTTCAACCACATTGTGGGGGACATCGACTGAAGAGCCTTCCCATAGAGACTCCGGGCCCGACGCCGAGCCGTCCTATCAGGCGAACCACGCACTCACGCACGCACGGACTCGCCGGCATTTTCCGCTTGGCCGGCACCGCTGCGTGCGGCCCCTAAAATTTAATCAAAGGACGCCAGCCTGCCTCGGAAACGAAGGAGGCAGTACGTAGCCGTGGCAGAGGCAGGGGCAGTGGCAGCGGGGCAGGAGAGGGTTTCGCGTTTCCAGCCTCCTCGTTTTGATCCGCGACTGTCGCGAGCCACCAATCTCGCAGAAACGGCTTGCTTGCTTGCTTGCGTGTGTGCGTGTGTGTGTGCGTGCTCGTGGAAAGAGTTACGGCCAACGAGGGATAGCAATGCTGCAGGCTAGCAAAGCGGTGAGAAGGGGCAACGGGAGAAGGGGTCCCGAGAGTCAGAATTCGCGAAGCGGCCTCTCAAGAACGCTCTATTGTCCCGCGCCTAGCGGCCAGAGCGCGCTGGTCCATTGTTCTGACGCATCGCAGGCGAGGCTTAGTTACGCCTCGGCTACTCCTTTTGTCTCGGTCCGTCGCTGGTGCAGCATTGAGGAGGAAGCGCCGCCACGCGGCAACACTTGAAACATGCATACTTCGTCGGGGACAGTGTCTCCTTACGATGCGCGTTCCTGGATAGCTAGGACGAGATTTATAGATAAAGAGAGCAAAACCCGTAGTGCTCATGGCGTCGTATGCATGAAGCACAAAAGCGCCAAGATTTCCTTCTCTTCCGTTTACTCTACCCATCCCCTCCCCCTCTATCTCTCTCTCTATACGGCATCGACTTCCTGGTGGTTCTCGTATGAGAGAGCACGCGTCGTATGTAGTTTATGCCTGCCAGATAGAGCATGCTTTGCTCGCCTCGAACACTTCGTGCCGGCGCGCTGTATAGAAAGCTCGCGTGGCCGCATCCATAATCAATGTCTGCTTACATAAGTCTGTGCGCTCGTAGCATATATATATATATATATATATATATATATATATATATATATATATATATATATATATATATATATATATATATATATATATCGTCTGGCCATCTTCCAGAAGTTTATGTCTTCGCCACGAACGGCCCAGAGCACAAAAGACCAAAGTGCATTGTTGTGTCACGTGTCTCACTTGGGAAATAAAAGCGAACGTTCTTTTATCGTCTTGGAAACGCTGAATCGCAACTCGATAGCTTCCTCGGCGAGTGCGGCCATCGCCTTCTTGAACAGTCCAGAAGATGGCAGAAGCACGCCGGTGCATATACGCATGGAGAGCTTCGAGCATACACGCCTTTCGCAACGTCGCTGACTCCTTAAAGCAGTCTCCGCAGTTATAAAACGCGCGTGTGGAACACACTGACCCCTGCTTCTTGACGATGTGCTGTCGGAAAGCTACGTAAATGGCGGACAGTTGTTTTCGCGTAGCTCGTCACGCCTGAAACCCCTTAAATGACAAAAAAAGCAGTGGTCCCAGTAACAGTTCCTTTTTTTATAATACAATATTATTTTAGGCTTAGTTTTCTGTTTTTTTACCTGCCAACACCATGCTTAGTTTTTGCAGAGGTTCGTGAGGCTTCTGATCTGAAGCCTTTTGTTTGTCACATGTACTTCCGGGAAGTGCGCTCGGAGAAAGGGCGTGGGGGAGGGAAGAGGGGGTCTGCTCGCTATGGCAACTTGTACTCTTTGCATTGATTCGTGTCGCCTTGTTTGAAGCATCCTTGTTTGTCATAAGATGGATCAGAGAAATAC
The DNA here is from genome assembly GCF_038994185.2 of Dermacentor albipictus. Taxonomy (NCBI): domain Eukaryota; kingdom Metazoa; phylum Arthropoda; class Arachnida; order Ixodida; family Ixodidae; genus Dermacentor; species Dermacentor albipictus. The sequence goes on along the minus strand of NC_091823.1, from coordinate 29,910,914 downwards.
AGCAACTAAACACGACTGAACGTTTCATCGATATTAATAAATTGGACCGGTGCAACTACATCTCACTTCATCGCCCAGCATAAAGTTTTGCGTGCTGCAATATGTAGTTGCAGCTACATATTGCTGGCTCCAGCAAATTTTATTAGAATTGTTGTAAACTTTAGGCCTTACATGACTCCTGGCCTCGTACTAGCATTATTTAGGGGAAAATAATAATTTGGGGTATATTGCCGTTATTTAGGATAAATAGTTCGCCCCATCACAACATGTGAAAACGCACACTTATAAATGTGATCGTTGTTAGAATTCACAAAAAGGAGAAAAACAGGACTTGGCAAACAAATAGGTGCTCGTTTGTGCCTTAACATATACCGAATGCGAGCAAGCTTTTGCTAACGGAAGTGAGGCGCGTGCACTTTAAAAAGAGAAACAGAAAGAAAGGGTTGAATCGTGTAGAGAAAAACTGTCATGATGAATTCTCTACTCTAATAAGAGAGTTACTTCACTTTTGCTTGCTTCCTTTAGTTGCATATAAACAAACATTTCTGGCATTTAAATGCGCTTATTTCATAGGCATAAAACCCAAGAAAACTCAAGTATTGAACTACCAGCGCGATAAGAAAAAGAGCTGCATATGGCAGTCCAGCTGCTCTCTTTATTATTATATTTTGTCAATAAGCGCACGCAAAAGATATCTTGTCGATCTCAACCAAGCAAAAAAAAAAGGAACCCCTCCCCCCCCCCTTAGCTTTTCATAGTTTACTTTTTCTTCTTCTTTTACTCCGACAATGAAAAAAAAAGCAGCGACAGAGAGATAGGTGTCCCGGCACACCACAACCAGGGGTGGCATATCGGCCGGTACCCACACAGCTTCCCTCAACCTCCATGTTCCCGTTTCCATCCGCTGGCTACGCAGAACAAATGACGCTGCAAACACAGACACACACACAGACACGCACGCAAGCAAGCACACACGCACAGCGAGCAGCCGCCCATTTTGATCTGCGCGACGAAGACAGCAAAGCACCACGACTACACCGACCGAAGGAGCCACGCGGCCGCCAGCGGGCCGAGAACAAAGGAGAAAACAAAGGGGGGCAAGGTTGAAAGAAAGCGAAAGTGCACAAAGGTTGAGCCACACAGGAAAGAAGGGGGAGGCGAGATGGGGAGCTCGCTTCTTGTGCGCCGTCCGTTGATCCATTAGCGCCGAAGGGAATCAATCAGAGGCCCCACGAATCTTCGGCCGCGGCGAAGCGACGAGGTATGGGTGCACGCGAGGCGAGTGGTGTAGCCGCTGAGCAGCTGCGCGTATTCGGCCATCGGATAACCGGATAGTCCCAGTGGTGACGTGCCCGGCTGGCGAAATGTATACACGGCAGGGCCCGGTTAGCAAGCCGGGTGCGGCACGTGAGTACCATTGATCTGACACCCCCCTGAAAGCGCGGCCGAGGAACGTGAAGGGACGTCGCTTTGCGTGCGAATTCAGAGTGGTAGCGCTCGACCGAGCCCCCGTGTGTATACATATACGAATATGTGCAGTGCACCGGGCGTGGCGTTGCTAAGGGTGAAGTTTTCCGCTACGGGCTCACTTGCTTGCTCCGAGAGCTTTCTTCGCCGAACACTTTTTTTTTGTCACTGAAGCTTCGTTCTCACTTTTGTCCTCCTTCGAGCTCCTTCGAAAGAGAGAACCGAAGTGCAATGTTCTAGCGGTTCGTCGGCCGTAGATACAGTGTGAAAGAAAATGTTAATTTCGGGTTTTCTCTTCTTTCTTTCTCTTTTATTGCGCTTGTTGGCTTGCTTCTGTGGTGAAAGAATTACCCTTAAAAATAATTACTTATTCAAGGAACACTAAAGAGGAACACCTAATCTGTTAAAAGTGCTAAGCTGTTTTCTTTCAAAACTTTAACTTCGTTAATTTCATGGCAATATGTTAGTTACTAGGGGAGGAAATGAAGACTCAACTATCCTTATTTTTATATTTATTTCTTTTTTTTATTTCGAGCAAACACTCCAACGTTGGCACGCCACTGTGACGTCATGCATTTCAAAGTATTTTCTCGTATTTGGGTCACTAGTGACGCGTGAAGTGTTCTCGAAACTTTTTAACGAGCTGTTTAGTATGGAATGCAATATAGTCCATCTTTACCGATATAAAAGTAACTAAGCCCGAGAAGACGCCATAAAAATATGTGACGTCATGGTGAGATAATGCGGGAACTTCATGGAGATGTCGCCGCCCGTTTTCTTTATTCTGCGTATTTTCTGGCTTTACAAAGCTCAATCTCACGGTAAGAGTAAGTTTTTCAGTGTTGTTTTCGGTGTTTTGGGGGGACTAATATGTACAATTCAACTTATTTTTAGCTTCAGTGCGCTTTTAAGAAGGTACCGTCTCTTGCAACTTCTTAGACAGTAGTAACATTGCGATGGTAGTGAAACGGCAAAATTTGAGACCACTTAGTGTACCATGTAGTTACAACCACGAGAACAGATAAATGATGCTGTATTTACCAAGTAAGAAGACAAGACGTGAACCTTTGATTACCATCAATAAATACTCTCGAAAATACTCTCATCACTTTTTATTGTGATTACCCTTACAAAAATTGTTGAAAGGTTATTGAAATCTCATTGTTCAACGTCAATAAACGACATTGAAAGAACATTGGGTAAATGTTAAAACAATATTGAGGATGTTGTTGACAAGTGTTGATAATTGGCCCGCGATATTTTGTCGAAATATCATTGGGGCCTTTCAATTTGAAAGATCATTGGTGTATTGTTCAAACTATCATGTATTTCAATGTTGAAAGCCCATTTAAGCATTGTTGACGATGTGTTGAGTCTCAAAATTGAAAGCCAATTGAGGTATTATTGAAATGTGTTTTGTCAATATTGAAAGCCCATTGAAGCATTGTCGCAGATCTGTTGGCTAAATGTTGAAATTCCTTTGAAATATTGTTGCAGCTGTGTTGAACGTCAACACTCAAATTATGTTGAAAGCCCTTTATGCACCAGTGTGTATGGCAACATTTAGTGAACAACTTTTTTTTGTGAACTGCCCAACAACTTGATTGATGAATTATTGTTCTGTGGTTTTAATAATTGTTGAGATATTGTTGAAAGGCTATTGAGTCAACAATTCATCAACACTATGCCAACAAGATTTCAATAGTCATTTTTATAAGGAATAGCATTCTTTGAGAATCCCATCCACTTCGCGGTACGTATGTCCGCATCTGACCTCTTTCACGCCGCTCTTCAATGAAAAAGAAATCCTTTTTAAAATTTCGGCGATTCTGCACGAAATCGGACCCACGTCACATGGGTTCATCAAGCAGACGCTCTAGCGTGCTGCACCACGAATGCCCCCGCTGAGTGAGGAAATAACTCTCAGCGTTAGCACGCACCAGCATGACACGCATTTCTGAGGCGACGTGCTCACTTAGCGACGGCGCCGCCATATTATGCAGCGTGTCCATGGGGAAAAACGACAGCGGACCGCGACTGCAGTACACGCCTCACACATGAAGCGTTTCTCAGTATGCGCACGCAGTTCCACGCCAAACATCCCGTAGGCCACGCATAAGCTTCCCGACGGCGCCGATAGATGGCGCAGTGTATCCAGAGGGAAGCGTGAGAAAGGAACACAGCTGCAGTGCCAGCCTCATGTGTGACGCGTTTTGGCAGTGACAGTATGGTGTGTCGCTGCATTGCTTTAATTCTGATCGCGGTAACGTCGACAGTAATTGCGACACGAGTTGTACTATAACATTTCTGAATAAGCTCTCCCCTTCTGTGGATGCACATAATTCACGCGTGATACCACTTGGCAGGTCAGATGAGTACGCTGCACTCGTCCTACGTCAAGCATGCAACACTGACAGCCCAGTATTAAAGCAACAAACTCCCTTAAAACGTGACTCTTTTTAAAGCAAAGTCGTCAAGCTTGAGCACGCAGTACGCTTGGCTGCACCGAAGGTGGTCGCTTGCCACGAAAAACAGGTCAATTATATGCGCTGTTAACGTGAATGGTGGTCTGCATAGCAGTTGATATCAGCGGCACCATGCGGAAACTTAACAGAAATTCACAACGTTTGGTTCTATAATGGGTTGAATGATGCACGGTGGGCCGTCAAGTGGATCACCGGGCAGGAGGACCATCGATCCATCAGGGCGTGTGCAGAAGGAATCAGAAAGCAAGACTCGTGTTCAGCAACAACCTATAAGCGAAAGCGCGAAAGGGCTAGGTCCCTTGCATGGGCTTTCGACGCGAAGGCCACTATACTGCCGACATTTTTCCAATGATGGATGGTCCATGGGGTCACTCTGCAAACGACGTTGATGAATGCCAATTACCCGGCTGTCCGTGCGCACGTAACCCTTCGCGCGTATTCGTATAACTTTCGCGGCTGAAAGCGAGAATGAAACGGGGTGGCCACCTCCGCAACGGCCAACTCCCGAAATTACGGATTCTTGTCACCTTGCGGAGGCGCCTCCCCAACTTTCCGAACCGCTCATTACGATGGCACCCGAACCTATCTGGGAAGAGCGTACAAGAAAATACGGCTAGCATTGCAGGACAGGAAAAAGATGCTGCCTTCACGACGTGATCTTTATTGAAAGAAAAAAAAAGCCGCGTTGAAGTCGTTAGAAGAGGCAAAGAGCTACATGTGTGCATCACTTTTGATTTCTTTCTATTCTGACTTTCGCAAACTTTACACGCTCGGAAGAATCGCTATTAAAACTTCAGGAGCAAGCTTTCTAGCCATTTTTGCATCTTTCAGTAGCTTATCGAATGGTCTGTCAAACAGGAGCAAACTTAAAGATGTTTTGTGTCTAAGCTTATTTTCGGCAGCAAAACAGAAGAGACATAAGTCGACAGAAAGAACTTCAAAAATTTAATAAATTTTTTTCTTGTAAGTGATCGCTAACATCATAGTTGTAGTACTTCTTTTTCTGCAAGTAGTTGTCCGTGCTTGGCGTTCTACCAACTTCTCGACAAAATCTGGAATTGTACTTACTTGCTTCCGGCAGAGATGTAAATGACGATAATCAGCAGAAGGTTCCGGATTAATTTGACTATCTCGGGTTTTATGTGTTCCGCACCCATCGGAATGCAGCCACGCCGGCCGGTATTCAATTCTACCACTTCGTGCCGAGTAGCATACAGAACGTCACAGTCACTCCGTCATTCCAACGGGCGCTGCGTTGTTTCGGTCCCTTAATGCGTCAAGATTACTCCCGTGGGACAGGAACGTGCAAATCACAAGCGCACGCATCTGTCGCCACACCCAGTGGGACACGCCGAATGGCAAAATCAAAGAAAGTCAAGTAAATAAAAGAACTCGTTAAATATTGCCGCTTCTACTCTATCTCGACGACAAAGGCAACGACGGCAGCTTTAGCGTGCTCCATCTCGTATTATACTGTGTAAACAACATTTAGACGCCGCATTCCGCCTTTAAATGTTTGCTTGCGCAGGACTGGTCTGGCTATATCTTCTATACGTTATTTTTTGCAATGTACTTGAATCTACTGAGCTTTTCTTTTTCCTTCTGCCCGCGATATTTAAGACAAAGAAAACACTTCGAAGCAACATTTTGACAACGTGGGCTATCCTTAATCTCACGAACCATTCTCTCTTTTGGGTCGTCTTCGCTGAGACTCAGCCGTAGGGACGCTTTTCTCGCAACTTACAATTTTATTAGGGACATACAAAAATTACCTTGTTGAATTTCTAAAGTTATAATTCAATTCGATTATCTTATTACTTGACGTTAAATTATTTTACCTCAAAATTCTCTTTACTTTTCTTTCTACATTCTAAGTTTATTTTCATTTAACCAACGCTCGGCTATGCAAATTTTATTTTTGTTATATTCCCAAAAAACACATGTCAAACCACCTGCTTCTTCAGTGAGTGAGTGAGTGAGTGAGTGAGTGATAGAGTGATAGAGTGATAGAGTGATAGAGTGATAGAGTGATAGTGAGTGAGTGAGTGAGTGAGTGAGTGAGTGAGTGAGTGAGTGAGTGAGTGAGTGAGTGAGTGATAGAGTGATAGTGAGTGAGTGAGTGATAGAGTGATAGTGAGTGAGTGAGTGATAGAGTGATAGTGAGTGAGTGAGTGATAGAGTGATAGTGAGTGAGTGATAGAGTGATAGTGAGTGAGTGAGTGAGTGATAGAGTGATAGTGAGTGATAGAGTGATAGTGAGTGATAGAGTGATAGTGAGTGATAGAGTGAGAGTGAGTGAGTGAGTGAGTGAGTGAGTGAGTGAGTGAGTGAGTGAGTGAGTGAGTGAGTGAGTGAGTGAGTGAGTGAGTGAGTGAGTGAGTGAGTGAGTGAGTGAGTGAGTGAGTGAGTGAGTGAGTGAAGAAACTTTATTACAGGTCCGGCGAGGAGGCGAACTCGTCGCGCACCCGTGTAGTCCCACCTGCTCCTTCGCCGATCCCCCGTAGTTGGTATGAGCCAATGTTTGGGCACACGAACTAGATCCGAAAACGAACAAAAGGGCTCTACGTTTGATCTGTTAAATGCGGTTCTTGTAAAGTATGCGTCCTCGTCTCCAGTTTTGGGCGCTCCGTGATAACACAATTCACCGTTCCATTAACAGGTCGGTGTGTTTAAAGATACCTGTGAGCCGACATAAGTTTAGTAATAGAGTGTAAAGCTGGGTTAGTCGGTGAACTGGTTTTTCTGGTAAGTGCTTTTATGATATTACTATGAAT